>NW_027279379.1:355000-378050 GCF_046629955.1 Centroberyx affinis
CATTTTTAGTTGTTGATGTGTCTGATATCTTGTTCTGTGACTACCAAAGATAAACTACAAAGTCAAACAATGTTCTCTGTTCCATGCAATAGCAGATAAGGCCAAATATCTCTCCTCCATTCTCTCCCATTGGATGTGAACGGATCTTTACGGGGAGCGGGAATAGTCTCAGCTGTGTCGAGCCAACGGCAGATTGAATAGAGGGAAAAAGCTCCTCGGACTGGTGTTTCATTCACTTTATAAAACCAAAGGAGTGTCTTGAAC
Organism: Centroberyx affinis; assembly: GCF_046629955.1. Classification (NCBI taxonomy): domain Eukaryota; kingdom Metazoa; phylum Chordata; class Actinopteri; order Beryciformes; family Berycidae; genus Centroberyx; species Centroberyx affinis. The sequence continues at coordinate 355,265 of NW_027279379.1, forward strand.
AGGACAGCTGCAGTAACTTTCGCAGTGACCAAAACTGAATGGGAGGCGCAGAGAGTCCGACTACATTATGACCAAATTAGGGAAACTTTGTCTTTGGGCCAATGAGTGGAAAAGGGAGCTGTTGGTCAGGAGCAGATTTCTGTAACATAAATGGTATGTAGATAAAGTTGATGAGGATAATATACCGGTAAGCGGAAAAGCTTTGCAGAGAACAATGTGAAATGGATTCTATACTTCAACTGGACCACACAATGATTCAATGTTTTGTTCCTCTTCTTTTATTCCTTTTTAATTTGTATCCTTTCAAATGATTGTATGCCACTTTTTAGGGGTTTCTAGCATCTCGACGGGACTCCGCTGTTCTTTGTCAAGATTGGCGAGACTTTATGATTGTGTTTTAGTTTCTGTCAACGTATTACTTTTTATATTAAAAAACACTCCTGTCAACTAATAAGCTGGGTACAAGGTACTTTATGGCAGTTATTATTATTTCTTCGAAGTTCACCATGCGTTTACTATTAAGAAAAGGGCAATCTGTGGTTTCCAGAAGATGTATTTAATATCCAGGCAGCTGTGGGACGGGTCAGCAACAGCCAGGCTCGGATCGTGAGAACAGGGTCGAGCTCATCCACAAACCCCAGTCTCCGGCCGGTTTGCTTGGTATTCAGAAAGGGGGAAAAGCGCTGGTAGATTAGAACATTCTCAGCATGTGTAGCTTGACATTACTAAAGATAACAGCATGAGAAAACCGTTAGTACGCATACCTCAGTTCAAACCTATAGGGAATGATTCAATTAAATGAGAAAAAAAGAAACAAACATTTCACTCAGTTGCACTTAGTTGTATGTCTTGCATGTGTAGTCTGAAACTGTAGAGAGAAAATATATTAAAAAAAAAAAAAGAAAAGACTAAAAAATAAGAAAATGAAATTAGAGCTTGTTTATCTTAAAGGTCTCATCCTTTTTTTTTGCCAAACCAATCCAAACCTCAGGCCTTTGTTCATTAAGATATCACCCAGCTGTATGTGGCACCATTCATTTTGTCACAGTCTGTTCTCTGATGTACTGATGGGTTGTTTTTGAGGGCGTTCCAATACTATAGGTTGTACATACATGTCAGTATAGCCTTCGTCTTTCTCCTGTCCTTTCCTTTCCTTGTTTCTTTTTCAAAGATCAAAAAAATACATTTGTGTTCTAATGTTTGCTTTATCGCGACTGCTTTGTATTAACTATGAAATAGCTATGAGAAAAACTGCTGTATGTATTGGAATAGCAAACTGTGCTGCAAATGTATTTTACTTAGTAATCCTTGCTTTAAAAAAAAAAAAAGAAAAAGAAAAAAAAAAAAGTCATCCATGCAGACATCTGGGCGGGGGCCGGCTGGGGGGGAGATTATCCCCGATTTTGGATTTTAAACTGTAATATAGAAAACAGACTTTTCTCTGTTATCATTGACCTAAGCATTTTGTACAGATTTTTTTCCTCTTTGTGTTAAGCTGTTTTTGATACTTCCTTTTGATGGTCCAACCACTGCCTTCTGTGGCTGTATGTTAAAGATTACTGCTCTGTGAAAGGGCAGACAGGTATATTTCCTCTACAAGACGGAGATATCTTGCATGACTAATTCCAGGGTTACAGAGATGGGGGGAGGGGGCGGGGAGGGGGAAATATGGTGAAAGTGGTCAGTAATAATATAAGGGTGTATCAATCTAATGATATTTTATATGAAATTAATAGGAAAAAGAAGAAAAATATGCAGTGCCAAGATGTAAAGAATATTGTTAAATGCTGTTTTCTTTCTTTTTTTGGATTTTTTTTTTTTTTTTTTTTTCCAGAGAAATCCATTCACTCTCTCACGCATCCGAGATGTGTCCTCCCTCATCCACGTCATCACGACACCGCAGGTTAACGCAGACATTTTGGTTGACATCGAAAAAATATCTCTATATTTTTATCTCGACGATTTGGAAATGGGTTTATTTTTAAAACGAGTGAAAACAAAAAACGAAAAAAAAAAAAAAACCAAGCACAGCAGGTAGAGACACCTTAAGCTGAGCCGCGGGGTCGCGGGGCGGGGCCGCAGGTTCCCGGCGCCCGCGCTAATTTGCCATCGTTTCATCCGTCACCATCCCACCCCGCTGTCGTTCGGTTACCGTGTCATTCCGTCCCCCTCTCTCTTTCTCTCTCTCTCTCTCTCTTCCGCATCCCACTTTGTGTTTTTTTTTTTTTCCCAGACGGAGGGGGCAGCCCAGGAACCGTCACTCATCCTGCAGCAGCTAGGTCCAGCTTTCTTTTTTTTTTTTCGTTTTGTTGTTTTCAAGATGTACTCTGTAGTTTCTTTTTTTTTTTTTTTTTTTCCTGTTTTCTTTTTTTATAAAGAGAAATATTATGGCTCATCACCTCCATCAGTCTGTAACCTCCTCATCATTCCTCGTCTGTCTGATGCAGACTCTGTTGTAGTCAGTGGCGATGACTGACGTGAGCATTCTAAACATGCAATAAAAATGCTGGTTGTTCAGACGGTTCTCCTCAAGTCTTCCATCGTCTGTTTTCCATTGCAGAAGCCTGCAAGTCCCCCCCCCCCCCCCTTACAGCGTGTGATGCGGAGCTGCAGGTTTCCATTGTGCCACATGTAATTGAAGTCTAGTATAGACAGGGCAGAGTCCTGGCTGACGGTCCATTTCAGAGGAAAGATAGAATCCAGAGTTAATGTGGTCGTCTAAATTTAGCATGCCGTCACAGTCGGGCTAAAAACCTCGTGTCTCCAAAATGTCAACTTTTCAGGAACGAAGAAAAACAGCCATGTGTTTGAGCTTGATGACAATGTGTTTTTGACACTATCCAATGGATTTTGAAAGAGTTTCATAAGCCCCAGAGGTTGGAGAATTTGGAGTTATGAGGTTTTCACATGACAATGGTGATATACTCACACAGATTCATATTAGATAGATTCTGACTTGAATATACATCAGCATACAAGATATGCTTTTTGCAATTTTCACAACGCATCCTAACACAAAATACACAAGTTCAATGTTTACAAACATTACCAATTTTAAAGCTTTTACAACTGCAAAATACATTTATAACTCATATGTAGCTGTCATATACTGTAAGGTTAGTCCATGTATCAAATGAAACTATAAGTTTCAGAGAGAAAAAACATGCATATTCCTTCAATCCAATAAATCACTATGTAAACAAAGACATGGCAGGAACGTTTCAATAGGGGGTGCTGGTCTGCAAAACGGATGGGATCTTTAGAATTTCTCAATCCGGTGTTTTTCGTGTTATTTTTGCAGGCTGGTTCGACTCAGGCATCTCTGTTTATCTCTTACAGGACTCTGCAGCCACTACTATCATCTCAGCTTCAACATTAAATTATATCGTAATTAAAAAGAGACAGTTAAACTGTCTTTTCCTAACAGCAATTTAGGTAACTGCATTTGATAAGCTATAAATTGTAACAGCATTAAAATTCCAGAAATATTAGCGATATGGATTCGGTGATGGGAGCTAATGCTGATGACCAAGACTTGCATTTTTATGACGGAGGCACAGGTCATGTTGGCCACTAAACAGGAGACAGAGATCAAGTCTAAGCACTTTTAATCTTGTGAAACAAGCAATTACAAATAGTTGCATTGATTCGTTAAAAAGCTTTAGGTGACATAAATCGTTTCTTGCTTAGCTTATTGCTCCAATACATAAATGTCAAGTGTATTATTAATTAAGGGCTTTGAAAGACAAGATTTAATGGAAACGATATAAAATCACGACCAATCTTTTTGTAGGCAGTATTTCACCCCGCATTCAGGACAGTGCATTTCCATGTTGTTTTCATGATTGCAAACTGTACCAAATAATATAAACTTCATACAGCGAGGAGACCTTACAAGGAAAGCTGTCCATGTTTTTAAATCATCCTGTGTACCGCAGGGCAGCCGCATTCATATAAATTAATCATACAATAACTTCTCACTTAGAGGCATTAACATATGATATTATTATAGTCCATAAAGGTGGATGAAATATTATGGGAACATTTCTCATCGGTGGGTCTACACAGATATATTGGTGCAGTGACATGATCAGCCAATACTGGCCTTCCACACATAAATCACTATTGCCATGCAGACCATTGATAAAGCAGCGATACAACTGGGACAAAGCTTGATATTTTGGCACAATATTCCGTATAGATCGTTTCAGATTTACACAAGAACCTTTATATACAATGACCCAGTGTTAAAATACGGTTCAGAATGCTATTCTGTTTTATGAAGGCTATGATCATGCTTCATATTAACTTAATCAGCACATATATCAGACATTGTTCATTTTCCTCCCCAGTTATAGATATTGGTATCGGACCTTAAGCTTGTGCATCCATTAGACCCTAGATATCAATGATGATGTATCAGATATTTTACCACTTCTTGTGACTTAGAGGGATTCAGTGCCCCAATCTGCCTTAGATTAGCCAGTCATCTTATTTACCTCTTCTAGATTGCAAAAACAAACATGGATTGCTGCTGTTCACTTTATTCTAATTAAAGCGTGGCACAGCCACATCCATTCACACAAGAGCTTCACTCAAATAGTCAAAGCTGGCAAACTCCCAATATTGCAGCGAGGCAATTAGCAGCCCTGCAGTATTTGCTATTCATGGTTTGATGTAAAAATTTGTTTATTAAGATGGGCTGCAGGCGCTGGTGTGCAATAGACCTGCTTGTAATTAGATTCCAATTATTTGTCTGTTTCTGATATTGTAAACTGGCACTTACCACATCAGTTAAATTGACACACTGCACTGCTTGGTTTACTCGGTAATTAAAACGTGTTCTGTTAATTAGATGATGACCACTTTATTCCAGGGCTCTTGTGTTTGGGCTCCTCGGCAGCTCGCTGTTTGGATCATGAGTTGCCAGACGCTTCCCTAATCAGCCCTTGTTTTGTTTCAATTACCACCTGCTGTTCAAAAGGCATGCCTCGCTGCCCCCCCCCCCCCCGCCCCCCTCGCCCGCAACACACACACACACGCACGCACACTCTAAACAATGCTAGGCCTGCATACTACCGGCCCCAGCTCCAACACCACACACACTAATACACAGCTGGGCCCACTTTCTTCTTTATTAGAAGGCGCAGCAAGGTTTCAAAGAGAGTCCAAGCAATTAAAAAGGGAACTAAAGGAAGATGAAAGTATAAAGGTACTTATCACATCAGTTAGTAGTCCCTCTTGTGAGTAGCCAATGGTAATTACTCTCATTGAGTAAATATCTCAGATGCTCAGATGTCTCCTTCCCTTGGTAACAGAGGGTAAGGGTGAGGGAGTTGTTGGACCCACTGATGATCACACCAACTGTAGTAACAGTTTAATGCATTATATTGTGTTTTGATGGGAACTAAATGTGGAGGCACTTTTGGTCAAATGATACACTTTTCTCTTCTGTAAACAACAGTATCAGTTGAATAAGTGTCCGTTACGTTTTGTCACTTATGAACAGTCAAGACAAGCCCAAGTCAACTCCAAGACCAGGTCCAGTGGAGTTTGAGTCAAGACCGGGTCCAAAGAGGGTCGAGCCCAAGTCAAAACCAAGACCAAGAGTAAATCAAGGCCTATTCAAGGCCAGAATGGGAAATAAATTGTGTACATGTTTTTCCTAATGTAAAAATAATGCTTAAGGAGTTTCTTAAGGACCAACAGATGTAGATATATCTGCAGGAGCTTTGCACTACACCCTTCAACATCCAACTGATCAATGCATAAGAACTGACTAATCAATGCATTACATACACAGGTTCTTATACTGGTGAAATTCCTTAAATTGTTTGTGGTGCTGGGGAGAAATTAAACCTTACCCATTACCCATTTTTATATTTTCAGACAGGCAGTCAAAAGTCAAGTCAACATCTAATAGAGGCCGAGACCAAAACAAGTCAAAACAGGCCCAAGACTGAAACAAGTCCAAGTAAATTGGTGTTGAGTCTGGACTCCGGTTCTACAATCCTGTTTATGAACCTTCAGAACTATCTCAAGTCGGACACAGTGAACCACAGCAGACACAACCAACCCAGCCATGGAGCAGATGTGCAGAGTGTTGTGGCTCTTGCTGCTCATGCCGTACCTTCAACAAACCAGACCCCCATCACTCCAGTGTGAGAGAGGCAGGTGGCTGTGATGAACCCAACTGTAATGTCCTCGCCAGCTGAAACGCGCTCCCGTCGCGTCCCGGTATCCGACCTTAAGAAATGTTTTGTTTGAATAATTGAAGAGATGCAAAACAACATGAATAATTACATTTCACTCTCCCACTTTGTGTCAGAGCGAATTAACGGATGGGGCCAAGCGGCTGCCGGGACGGTCAGAAATCATGATGGATTTCTGATGCGGCGGGGGGGGCGGGCGGGGGGGGGGGTCTTGATGAAGAGACGTTTGCTAACATGCATGGTGTGTCATCAGCACAGTGAGGGAGGAGAACTCACTGTATGTTTGTTTTAGGCAGACTCAAGTAGAAGATATCTGACCCTAACCCCCCTTGCAGGCCATGAAAATGTCACAACTAATGCAAAAAAAAAAAAGACTTTTCCCCCCACAAGTGTTGCTAATTTTTAAGAATGCTTAATGGAATTACAATACAATCTGCTCAAAACAGACTGATGCACTACCGTTTAGAATCAATTCCATGCAACCAAAGCAACATAGCGACCAAAGCCTCGAGGCAAAAAAACTATATAATGTAAGTTCATTTACATGTGTTTGAACAGCCAATGCACCTAGAATTGTATATTCAATCCATGTGAATGTTATACATCATCTGGAAGCGCACCACCCCTTGTTACTTTGACTAAAAAATGCACTCAACACACAAATGTTCATTTTTTTATTTGAAAGCAGCAGCCATGCAGAAACTTAAATTGTAGTTTGGGTGTGCATTATTGTCTGCACTGTAGATAGCCTTCACTGCCAGCAGCACAAGGAATACAAACCATTTCTATTCAGTGGTATCCTGGTCTGATGCATACAAGGTCTTTCTGCCTCTTTCACACCAGTCCTCTCATTCCCCTGGGAATGTAATGCAGGTTTTTTTTTTCCTGTCAAAAAAGCTATCATTTAAACATGTCATGGGTGGTGTTTACCTGCAGTGAACCTTGATTGAGGGAGCCTGTGACTTTACACTGATGCCTTCCTAATCTGTATGACTGGCATGCTAATTTCTCTGACGCTGCCATTCAAAACACAAACATGAAATGTTGGTTTTAGAACTGGGAGACCTGGTAGAGTGAATTTCAAGTACTTATTCAAATATTTCATTAAAATGTAAATTTTTACAACGCCGTACGTCTAGCTGTGCACAAGGCATGACTTAAGAAGTTATGAAGTTATAACAGCATTTCTCTCTCTGATGCCAATTAACTAGGGGACTATAATGTCCTTACCTTGTTTTATCTCCGCATAACAGCATGCCAACAAATGCATCAAATGCAACAGGAGTTTCAGGGAGGCGTATTGACTATTAAGATAGGTGGAGTGAGAAGGAAGAAAAAAAATAGAAAGCCAAACATGAAGCCTCCTGAAGAGTGGTGGCTAATCAATTCTCTTATCGTCACAAAGTGCAAATTAAGTGATTAAAACTGAGGTTATGCAAAAGAAACTATACTGAAAGTGAATTGTAAATGAGTAACACCCCCAACCCCCCTCCCCCCCTCCCCTCTGTGTGTGGACATGCAGGTATTATCTAAGACATTTGCCAGGATTGGGACCTATCTGTAAAAAAAGCCTCACTTAGCTCTCTGTCTGTCAGCCCAGCTTCACTGCTGTTGTGAAAGTGCTGGATTGCAGTATGGATCCCCACAGGCAGAGCGCCATTGTCATTATATTATATCCAAACAGACATTTTTTGGGCTTTTTGACAAGATGTTTTGCAAGCCGGCCTTCTGTTTTGAATATGTCGCAATTACAGCATCCCTGATAAAGCCAATGATACGTAGAAAATCAGCTGCCAGCCTTGTCAATGCACATCAGCGATTACTCATCCCACTGCGTCTCCTTCCCAGAACACGAATCAATGAATAAATATAGAGGGCTGTTGACAGTAAGCAGGTCAATTTGGTGCAGAAAAGTAGAAAACACTCCTGTTTGCTGTTTCCCTGCCTTGATCAGATGCTGAAACTTTAGTGGAAGCCTCCTCCGGGTTCGTATCGCTCGAGGTTCTTCACTCTCCCCTTTTATTTCTTTATTTATTCTCTCATTTTTAACTTGCAGGGGGAAGACAAAATGGTTGCAGGTGGTGATGAAAATAAGAGCCATCCATCATTATTTATTAGGCATGAAAAAGATACACAATAATGTAATTTAATCTCTCAGCAGACAATTATTTCCACATATTGATAACGCAATGCGAAAAGTGCCATGAATCCTAATATGATGTTTGCTTTTATTGGTGTATGATACAAGCAGAACAAATAATGTAATTGTATCAGGGAGAAAATGTGATTATTTGCACATGCTAACATTATAATACCAATCTGCTGGAGACAATGGTATCATATTATTTTGCTGTGCTTAACTAGTTACAATTTGCATTAAGTTATTATGTCTGGGTGGCAATAAAGACAGCTCTCTGCCTCTGGTCTGTGCTTTTCCTCAGCTCTTATTACAGCTCTCATCCCTCTGCCGAATTTTGGAATATTTCAAGTCCGACAGCCGGCACGACTTCAGATTTTTGCGAGGAAAACTTTTAGATAGGGCGGAAATTGAACTGCAATTTAACGGTGCTGCTTTCGAGTCCGACTGCACACGATGCCCTGTTCATCTATTTATTTTTTTTGCATCTCTCATCAAAGCTCCACACCCAGCAGGGACGACTAAAGTGTCCTCATCCAGGACAGTCTGAGGTTAAAGAGACGGGACACAACACACACTATTACTATGCAAATGATCGTGCCAGAAACAAAAAAAACAAAAAAAACACCTTTTCCATTAAAGAGTAAAATGCTTTAAATATTTGCATATAGGTGCACTGATTTGGTTATTCACAATTTCCTGATGATTAACATTAATGAAGGAGCGGCTTGATGCAGCAACTGTCAGGCCACATCAGGCCACCTCTGTAACCTCCTCTATGTTTTGCATTGCATGGCATTCACGCCATAGTGAACTAATGACCAAGTGAGCCCATGTAAAATTAGATCATGCATCTACAGAAGTGTCTTTCTGACATTATGAAAATGTTTTATTGATGACTCATTATTAGCAGTCCAGCAGTGAGGTGAGTTTGATCCACCCAGAAGATGCAAAGTGTAATAATAATAATGCCTGGTTAATTATTAATACCCAAAACCTAATCCATCTCAGCAGAGAATATGTACATATTTTAGTGTCTCATTTGAATTTCCGCAACAAACACACACCTAAAAACCATTAGACGGCCACAGTAATGACAGGTTTAAATGGGATGATTTTTAAGAATTAATGTGTTATTGCCGCTGCATGGCCCTCGTTGAAAGAGGTCTTCCTGTTTATTCTGTTTCATTCCTATTTCTTCTGCAGTGGCAAAAACACGTAGCGTCCCAGCACACGTCCCTGTAGAGAGGCAGAGAGAGCAGAGCGCACACTGTGTGAAGGCGTCATTTTGCAGACGAGTGTTTGCAAGTCATTAATGCTTTGTAAATGATATTTGGTCCCTTGTGACATATCATTTGAAATGGTTTTCTAATAACAACACCCACTGATAATAAAATAATAGGGCCCTCATGTTGTGATTATGCTTTTCGTAAATTCGGTTTCGGAAAAAGAAAAAAATTGCACAGACACATGAGTTCAATATGAATAAGTGCTGGATATGTTGATATGAATCGTACTTCCCGGACGTTATAAGCGTTAAACATTTTTCCCCCGCCGTTTCTCACGATCGCCTCCCGCTCCCGAAGCCTTCGCATTGAGAGACGCTCAGGTTGAGTTTGACTTCTGACTCTTCGGTGTCTCACGCCGAGCCGGGACACTTCCCCCCCCCCCCGTGTAAAAAAAAACTTCTGTTGCGGCTTTTGTTGCGCGCTGAAAGAAACAAGCGACGCTCCTCTCGGGCTTATTGCGCTGTATTCTAAATGCGAGAAGCTGTTCATTTGAACTGTCACCTCCTTCCTTAATGACTCCTGACAAATACCCCCGTCTTCCTGCGGCGCGCTTCCTGCCCGCCGCCCGCACAAAGGGGAGACGACTTGGCAACGGGACGCAGTCTGTCTGGTGAATGGGGAGCCACGCCGCCGCTCTAACACCATTTGCCTTGTATTTTATGAAATGAACCAGCGGCTCGGAGATCAATAGGCCCCCGCGGTGAATGCGAAACAACGCGACGGAGTCCTTATCAGGAGCCCGCTGCCAATCTGTGGCAAGCGAAGCCTGCACCTTCCCTGGATACACCATTGGTCTTTGAAATTAAAGTTGACGCCTGTAATCCAGGGAAATGGTCCCTCTACTCTCGCTTAACACCGGTTTAGTTTCACCCCAGCTGATGATAAAGCATGACAGAAATACAGAGCACTATCTTCTCGCCGGGGTTGATAGGTTCTGCCAGCTTATCAGGAAACAGGCAGCTAACCTTCTTGTGCCTGGCCCGTGGACAGAACTGAGGAGTCAATTTACAAAAGATGCCATGCCGGGTGGCTTGTAAATAAAACCGCCCTTTTCTCTAGAGAAGACAAAAAAAAAACAGTACCCCCCCCAAAAAAAACAGAAAAATAGCCAATTTTAGAACCGTTCCCCCACCAAAAAAAGTGAGCAAATGTATAACACAGGAGGCTAAGCGCTAGTGATAGAGTGTATTCATGTAAATCCGCCCAAGCACAGCTGCAGGAAATTGACAGGGATCTACTGGAGCGCTTTGCCTGTAAAGGGTGGGATTTACATGCCTAACTAGGGCTTAACCACCCTCCCCCGAGTTTACCTGTTACTCCATGCCCTCTGAGCGCGCGTCTGGATGGGCTAGGTTGCACCGCCGATTCTTAATGCCTTTTCATCCTCCCTCATATCTGTCAGTCTCGGGAATGAACTCGTAAAACTCCACCGGGGCTGTACTCAGTATCGCAAAAATTGGTTTGGCGTAATGGCGTATCAGAATTTTTTTTTTTTTTTTGTTTTTTTGTTTTTTTCTGGAAGTGAGACGGAGCCTCGTAACTTTTCGCGCCATCCGATCAGCTGTGCTAGTTTAAAAAAAAAAAAAAGCCTTGTCCCCCTCTTTTACGTTTTACACTGGGGAACGCTGTCGTGGGGAATTGAGATTATATTAATGCATGTGTTGCATGAGGAGAAAAGTGCAAGGCTTTTCCTTTTTGGACAGGATGTGGCTTTGGGCAGGAGGGATGGTGGGCGTCGCTTCTGGGCCCTCGCTGGATCTCAGCCCCTGTAGGCAGATTCTGTAGACTGCTGATGGCATTTTATACTAAGCACAAAAAGTCTGTTTGGCTTCTTCTTTTTTCCCCCCCCGCTAAACTCTCGTACACTCGAAAAAAAAAAGCAGCAAACACAAACCGATGCAGTCTCAACAAAAGCCATGCAAATGTTTCCTCATTTGTTTTCTGTGAAGTTAAGATCCTAGAGATTATATAAAACACAAATAGGCGGCACGAAACGCTCTTAATGCCGTCATCCTATCACACAGGAACCCAGGGCCAAACGCAAAGTGTTCCTTTTCGACTTTGTGTTTTGTTTTTGTATTTTTTCCCTCCCAAACAATGATTTTCAGAACTGGAGCCGCCGCCAATAAAATTAATGGGTAGACTCGCTGAGTCCATACAGGAAGTGGGCTTTTTAAATAAACACATTGTTTCCAAACTAATCCACACCCCTATTGTTTACAGTTGGGGAACTGGGCTGGGTGCAGACCGGGCCTGTCACTGGCCCACCCCAATTAATCCTCCCTGTCAAGGCCACTCCGTTTCTAAACACAGCCAAGAAAAAAGATAAAACTGTCAACCGTTATTTAACTTTGATGTCATTTCAGTTCGGCATTAGAAGCTTTTTTCTATTTGTCCTCCAAATTAGATTATGTACAGTGATCCTCATGACCAGATAGAAGCCTAATTGATGTCTAGAATGACTTTTAAATTATTTCAAAAATCTTAAAGCAACATATGTCCCATGATCACAGCACCCAGTTTTAAACACGCACCCGTGGGAGTTATTAACATTACACAGAACACAGAATATGTCTTCTATTAGCTTCCAGGTGAATCCATTTTGCTTGATCTATGCATCATCAGATTATTGGGCCTGAATGTGAAACTATGTATGGATATTCAGAGCCGCAACCAGTCTGTCAACCACTCTCCCCTCTCACTTATCACCTCCCGCATCGATTTTTGTTTAAAATACTACCGCTCACTTATTGTGCCATTTACATAATGTCCGATGAGAAATCTTTGTCAGGGAGATTGTAATTCATATCTCCACTCGCCGCGCTCGCCGGCCCCGATACTTCAGCTACCTGCCTCGCATTTCCATTTCAATCAGTGATTATAGCCTTTTCCTCCTCTCACCCGCTGAAAGTAAATATGGGAGTCCGCTATCTCGATCTAAAATGCATTCGGGGATGCAAAGGGATAGGCATGAATATTCTGCGTGTTATATATTTCCTATGTACTTCCAGGTATCAGATGTTGCGAGTGCATCCTTTAATAGCTGGTCATTCATTGACTGCTCCTGTGTATGTCTATGGGTGGGAGCCTCAGCCATGCTAAACACATCACTTTTGGCTCAAAGTGTCCACCAAATGGCACATGACATATTCCCTAGGTGTCAAGCGTAGACTCTCTATCTATACTAATGGTTTTATTCGGTTTATTTAGACTTGGATCCAAACCTAACCTCTCTGCTTTTGCCCCGACAGCAGCATTTAATACCGACAGTCATTTTCAACTCAAGGCACTCCGGGTTTATCTTGTGGTGTATTTCTAGAATATTGGTGGGTAGAAAATGAAACTTCAACACATGAGCCACTTCCTGGAAGCTCTCATTTTCATACAGCTGCGGAGATTAAACACATCATCATGGAAAAGGTCAAGCAAGTGGAAAATGTGTCTATTGTTACTGTACTGTTGACTGCATCTGTGAAATGAATGAACGTTTGACATGTTTGTTCCCTGGTATTTTGCATAGATGGTTAAAGCATAATAAAGGAACTTGTGATGAAAAAAGAAAAAAAAAAGTGTTATAAAGCTGACACCCACACAGGCATCTGTTGCTCAGAGATGTTGATGAGAAATGTTGGGCCCCCTGTGTCAGAGCGAAGCCTCGAAGAGAGAGCAGGTTATATCTTCACTGTCTTGGAAGCCGCCGTAGGAAAAGTCTGCTGCATTTGGAAAAGCTCACTTCCATGTCTTCCACCGCTGGCTGCCTGCTGTCTGTTAGTTAGCGAGCCTCCGTCCGCGGTAACCCAATATCCAGCTTCATAGGGAAAAGTCTGTCAGTTGATGAGTCATAGTCAACCTTACAATCATTACTTTTTAATTGCTCTTTTAGTGGAATTTTCTCTGTGTAGGTCTGGCATGGTTAGGTGAGCTGGGAATTGCTCCGTTCGCGAGGGAATTGTTTGCATGTTTGCTTGTTTGCTTGCTTTGGAACAACTTTGCGACTCCAGTCTCATCTATCATGCGGAAAAGAGAAGAGAAAAAAAAAAACACAAGACAAATCATAATAATCACACTTTGCCACAAACTGCTCTCCCCGGCCTTCTGTTTTCCAAGTCTGGTTACACACATGTTGGCTCCGCAGAATATTCAATAGACATTTATAGGAAATAAATTAAGAGATGAATGCAAACCATATGGCATTCGGAGGTTTATTTGTAAAGCCCCTGCATCAAAGCTTTTTCCAGATCACACCATATTAGCTATGTTTTTCCAGTCCAGCAAAATCAGGAAGGTAACCACAGACTTCCCTGATGGGAAACACATGAGCGCAGGCCCGCGGAGACAAGGAGCCTCATACATGGATGAGGCGCTGCATCAGGGAGCATCAGCAAAAACAATTATTCCCCGCATGTCTGGATGTCATGTGTCACCCGTGGGCCAACTTTAATAGGAGGGAGCGCCGTGCCCCCCCGTGCCACAGCCGCGCCGACTCCTATGCAGAGGAATAGGAGCATTCTTGGACTCTTGGCCTTATAGTGAAACCCCCCCCCTCCACCCGCCCCCACCCGCATTCACACTTCTCTGCATTTAGGTGAGGCGGGCTGGATGCCTGCCTGGGGTGTGGGCCGGCTGGAAGGGGAGACCGGGAAGGGAGCCAAGAGGAAATGACAGTGCCCAGGGTATATACACTTCCACCCCTACGTGAACGCGTGACCCCCCTTGCCCCCCCCCCCCCCCCCCCCCCCCCCGCCCCGTCCCCCGTCTTAGCGGGCCAGACGAGTTTACAGTTTTCGTGCGTTCGAGTGTGACGGCGGCAAGCCTCCTGCGTGTGACGGGGGTCCGCCGACACCCAGGGTGGTTTTCTCCTTCTTTTCTTCTGCTACTTCTTCTCCCTCGCTGTTGATCTTGGTCTGCCGCTGCAGCACGGCGCCCCTGCCAACGCTAAGACGTGGAACGCCACCGCTAAGAGCCCAGGCCCTTTTTTTTTTTTTTTTGACGAGGAAGGTATTATTTGCGCGGCGACGTGTCAAAAAAGAAGAAGCTCGGTCGCGGTCGCTTTTCAAACGCACAGCGGAGCCGCTCTATTCATAGAGCTGCAAAAGGGTTCATTCTCATGCCATTTTACAGTGTAGACATCATGGTGCGGGGTGAACTCTCTCTCTCTCTCACTCTTTGTTTCTATTTCTCTCTCTCTCTCTCTTGCATAGACACACAAACACAATCACATATATGTACCATAGGCTCAGTGTGATCAGAGCCTGCTGTGCGCCATCAGGCAGTTTACCTCAGGACCTAAAGAAAAGCACTTCCAGGAAAAGAAAAGCCAGGGATTCCTGCTGGGGGAAAATGCATCAAAGCGGCTGACTTAAGGCTATAATTAGCGGCTGCGGTGTTTGAAATGTGGAAGAATGAAGTCTTTGGAGGAATGGAATTGTTTATTTATTTACGTTTGTTGTTTTAATTTTCTCTCGAAATGAGCTAAATTTTCTTCGCGAGGCTGGGCTCTGATTGAGTGCGGCGAAAGGTGTCTCCGGCACGCGCGATGCGGCGTTTGTCAGAGGTATTGTGCGCGGTGAAAATTTCAAGGAATGCAAAGAGAGGGAAAAAAAGAGAACAAAACAGGCACGAGAAGTGCCATGTGAAGTGACTCGTTTTATGTTCGCAGGAAAGAAAGGACTCCGCGTTTTGCTCGCTGCTGTCATTCAGCGAGTCCTCTCAGCAGCATCAGGAAGCTTTTGGCACAAGAGCAGAGCCTGGATAACTGCAGCCAGGCCGCTCCATAATGACATAAGAAATGTTAAACTAATACAAATTTATGACCTCTGTCTCGTGTTTAGTAATCCAACCAAACCAAATGCCCCTGCCACTGGTGTACAGCGAAAGCCACGGCCTTCAGGAGGAGTCAGATATTGTCTTCCCCGGAGAGAACAGCAAAGCTCTTGTATTATTTCTGCCACCGACACATCTGCTTCACCAACTTTTTCTCTCTCAAGTAAAAAAAAAAAAGATTTATAGATATTTGAAATTTCCTGGTGTTTTCATGCACTTTGCATGGGGATTTTATAAACACCGTATTCAAGGACTTGCTTGCAAAAGTCCCAGTTGTAAAATAACTTTCAGCGCCGTGGAATCTGTAAAAACGAAAACATATAAGAAGGGCAAAAAAAAAAAAAAAAGCGGAGTAACAGCATGGTATTTTTTATGTATGAGTGATATTTGCTCAAGTCAAACTGTTTCACAGCTCCAGTTTAATGTGGAATTGTGCTTTAACTAAACACTGCTGTCAGAGTGCGTGGGGACTGGTGATCTGCTCAGATGGAACTGGTTCAACTCAAAGCAATCACAGCTCCGTTTACTCTGGCTACTCTATACGTTGCACCTTAGCGCATACAGTGCAGCACCCCATCAACACAATGAGAAACAGATCCGGTCATTTGTATATGTTGGCAGCTGAGCAGCTGTCTCTCAATCACGTTGCGAGCGAACACATGACTTTCAGCCATGTTCTGCGCAACATGTGACGTCCCCATCGGATAGCTATCTGTAGCTTTATCAAATCTTCACACTGACATGTTCCTCAGCGCATGATTGAATAACCTTCAACTGCAGTTTTTCTAGCACGCCTAAGCATATGAAGTCAATGTGGTCTATGTGCAAAGCAAAGGAAGAGCCGCCTCGCCACATCTGAAATAGTAAAGATAACCATAACTCTTATAGACTTAATTTGAAACAGGTATGCACGCGCTTTCCGACGGGAAGAACTGTTTATAAATTGTCTGGCTCAGTAATTCCTAGTGACTGGATCCATAAGGAGTGTAAATTTGTTTCTGGTTTTCAACTACAAAGGCAGAAGGCAGTAGCAACTGGTCGCCTACAAAGGCCTGCCAAGCCAAATGATATTCTTGGGTGGAGACCAACTTTCCCTGAATGTGGACAACAGATTTTTGGTGCTAAAAACAACACATTTCTATTTTACAATTTGGTCAACAGTGATGATAAGAGGTAAAGTTTAACATTTTTTAACATTACAAATCCATGAAAACACTTCCAGTAAAGCTTATTATAATGACATGAGAGGACAAGATGGAAATGGAAAACGATGAAATGTCCAGTCAAGCTTCTCAGTTTTTGGGAAAGTCCAGCGTCTAGATACTGAAGCCCCATCACTCAGCCAGTAAGAAAGTCCCATGTTTTCACAAAAACCACAATCCAGAGATGTGCAACCTGGGAATGCAGTTTAACAAGAAGACACAGTAACAATCTATATGAGCTTGCATTTACATTACATCTAAACACCTAAACAATAGCTCAATGACAGCTACATGACAAATTCATGAATACTGATTCAATCCTTACGTCAACTTTCATTAACACTGACGTCATTTGTGATAAAACCGTGGAACAGTGTATAATTTCATTGAGCAATATTTTCAAAATAAAAGTCCCCTGCCAATTTCTATTCTGACGCAGAAAAACTAACCATGACAGTTTGTGTTGTGAGACATTGTGTGCTTATGAATATGTTAAACTGGTGTTTTAAACTGGAGTTCTTGTAAAAAAAAAAAAAAAAATGTGTTAC
Source organism: Centroberyx affinis (assembly GCF_046629955.1). NCBI lineage: Eukaryota > Metazoa > Chordata > Actinopteri > Beryciformes > Berycidae > Centroberyx > Centroberyx affinis. The sequence goes on from NW_027279379.1 coordinate 372,476, forward strand.
CAAAGAAAATATAACAGCACACATTTTGCTTCACGTCTTCTAGCTCCTTGATTGGCACAAGCCAGCAGTGTGTCTGATCCAGCAGCGACTCCTCATTAACAAGCAGTGAAAGCCTCTTTTTTCACCTGCAGAACCAACTATAATGATTGGACTGTCCTTGACCTTGGTATCACATATATGAATTCTTAAATAGGAGGGTGTTCCCCTTTAAGGGTACACGTTCAGACTGATTTCAATCCAGATAAAGCATCTGATTGTATATGATTACTGACATTTACATTAGTATCCTTACACAGTATTGTCCAGCAAATGTTCCACAAAATCATCTACGCTCTTTCATTTTCCCTGTTATAGAAATTGGTCACGCTCAAGCTGGCAAATTTTCCTTTCCGTGAATAGCGTGCCACCGAGTGTCCCTTGAGTTTCACTTGATATTGGTTGTCTTATTTGTTCTTTCGTTTGACTCCACTTGAATATGATTTTAAAAAACAAGTAGAGAGAGAGTTGACCCTCATCCATACTTAACACCCATTCAGATTAATCAAACATTCATCAGGTCACTTGTCTTTGTCTTCACCCACTTCAATAACTCTTAAAAACAGATGAGAGTCACCTCCAAATAATATCTTCGTCATACAAGTGCAGACCACAAAAATCCTTAGGATTCTGTATTTCTTTATTCAATGTCAATAGCAGAGACAATGGGAATAAATCAGTCTTTCAAAGTCGAATGCGGTGTCAATTTCAATAATTAAAGCTGTTTGTATATCAAATAGAATATTTCATTTCTAAAAAAAAGATAAGTCCTATATGGAGCAATACTATTGGGTGGACTGCTTTGCATCAATGATGGAAAGGAATAACGCCAGGCCCATCCCCCCCACCTGTGAAGGTGATTACATTTCATGATTAAAAGGAAAAATAATTAAATATCCGTGAAAAAACCCGGCGAATATTGACATTTTTGCCAGGGTGGATCTTGGATACTGTGGATGCAAAACAACACAGAATGCTTTGTGTTATTGTTGTATTCTTCAGATCAAAGCAGGTTTTAATAAGGCCATTATAAATACATCTGAAAATTCACTCTGATATTCAGCAAACAAGTCAATACAGGATGCGCACCGTTCATTGGTCTTTTATTACAGCACTGTAGGCCTTCGACTGAGGTAGCGCGATATAATGAACAAAAACTGTGCAGGGCTTGGGGGCCCTGCTGTGTTCAAAGATGCCAGTCATATCCAAAGTACTTTATAATGGAAATAAAGGTAATCTTTCCATCCCTTTGAGCCGGAGCTCACATTCTTCTGCTGTTGTCTGGAGGAAACGTGCAATGACCAGGTGGTGGTGGGAGTCCATTAAAGAATGAAAGGGAGTCCATGGTCACCACAAAGGTCAAAGTGAGAGCCTCAAGTGTCCCTCCATACTCTGCTGCTGCCCCCCTTGATGTCTATGGCTCTGTTGTGCCTCATGCAGCTCACAATCAGGGAGCAGGATGCAGTGGGAAAAATATGGGATGGGCATGAAGGGTTTCATTCCAACGCTACCCATCTAAAAATACAATGTTACCGCAAATTCATGGGTCAGTACTTGCAAAATACACACAATGCCATCCTAAAAATGTTGCTATTTTAAAAGCAAAGGTCATGAGACAGCTATTGGCTCTAACAATATTTCACGGTGAGTTTAACTTTCATATCAGTTATCATTTTGTGTAAGTAGATAACACCAATAGTTGTGGCATGGTTCACTCTTGACTGACTGACATCTCAGACTGATAAGACCAGCATGACTGGCTGTGGTTTCTGATGCATTATAAGATGTATTTTTCTCCCATACCTTTGGGAAATGTCTTTATGATGTGCAAGAAGCCTTATGTTCCTTCATTATTTATTAAACAACTATAGCAAAGTGTATGCATCTTTACACCTATCCCTAAATCTATATTCCTGGTATACATCGTTGTCCCTCCTTGTTTGAGTGTTTAGAGCATGGTGACGGTTGATTAGGCCTCAGCACCTCTGTCCTTCAGCAATGGCCTACTTCATTCCTTTACAATATTAATGAGCTCCAGCCCCCTCAGAGGAGCAGGATGCCCTAAAAGCCTCTTCCTGGCTCCCAGGCCTGCTGGGTGGGGAGAGCGACTCTATCTGACCCCATGGGCCACTGTGGGCTGCAATGGACAGGAGAGAGCAGTCTGATCAAGGAAAGATACAAGAACTAAAGAGAACTATATGGCGCTCAGTAGAGTCAATGCTATGCAATTGTCAAGATATACCAGTTCCACATCCGATTTTCACCAAAAGTTAATAATTTCATCTATGCCCCATTAACAACTTGTTTCACAGGAGATGCACACGTTTCCATAGCTGGATCTGAAATGGGACATGAGATCTGTTCAAATTCTAACCACTTTTAAACATTTTAGCTGATCATCATAACACTGCATGGCCAATCAGCACTATATCTGTTTAGTGGCCATTAGTGCTTCCCCTCTATCACTGTAACAAGTTTTGGAAAAATTGGCAGGGTTATGTCTAAACTGAAAATGAACTCTCCACTGCCCTCATGTTGGAGGGTTTGCCTCTTCTTACGTCTGCTGATAGGACACAAAGTATACATTTTTGTGAGAAGCCACACCCACTGCCACGCTCTGTTTTGGCCAGTCAATGTGAAAGGTTTCTGTTCTTCCTTGCCCCATGCCATGACCAACTAAATTTCCTGCATTCATAACTGAGATATCCTGCTAACAGACAAAACAAACAGATGGAATGGGGCCAAAACATGGCTCTGCCCAACTCCACTGGCAAAGGTAAAACAGGAAAACAAAAAGAAGAGGTATATAGAGGACTTTCAAGCCAAATGGGCAACAATAGCTCTGAACAGGTGATTGCATTTCTAAACTTACTTGCATTTCTATACATAGTAACTGACACTGAATTGACATTGTTAATTTCTGTGCTGTTTTTGACTGAGAACTGATCATTTGGGTTAGCTTGTTAGCTAGCTAAACATTTGGTTAACTAACTATCAATGTCCTGTGACAGGACACAGACACATCTGATTTGCACACTACCATATCTAGTAGAAGCCAGTGTAGTGGTTAGAAGTCGCATATTAACTTTAACATAGTTAGCTAGCTAACAGTTTGTTCAGGTTAACTGAGCTGACTCTTCTCAAGCTACAACTCAGTGTTTTAGAGGAGACTGGGCTAAAGACAAGACAGTTTAGAATGTAGCTACATTTGGAAACAAATCTACCTCACTACTTTAACTTATAACACTACTGAACTGTTCTACACCCACACCAAAATAATCTATTTAGGGTTTCTCTCTTTTCCTTGCCCAGTTTGTATATTTTTAACCATTATTTGCACATAGCCAATTCTCCACTGGACCTCCATGATGGTACCAGCAGTGGTAGCTAGGAGATTCGAGATGAAACTGCAAAGCCTCTATTGGCCATGAAGAAAGGCAACACACTGCGTTACTAAGATAGCATCAAAAAGACTCACCCCAGCAGTGCTGCTAAATAATGATCACTTGTTATGCACAAGCTACAAAAGGTGGTCATTTGGTTCAGTATTCCATATTCTATACAACATGATGTGATACTTCACCGCAGTGTTTGTGTTTCCCAAATATCTTCAGACAAGGGTCAGAGAGCTGAGCAGACTCTCCTCACCTACAACATGTGCTACACAGGCTGATTTGCGTCTTTATTACAATATTAGATACATCACACCTGGTATTATCCCACATAATCACAGACAAGGGTCAGAGAACTAATCAGCCTCCTCTCTCACCTACAGCACATGACTGCTACTGCACTCACCTCACTATTATGCACTGCAATATATAATAAACCTTGTTTGGAGTACATTAACCTGGCTCACAACAATGGTAATGTGCACCCTGAGGGGGATACGGGCATTATTGACTTCCTGTTCCTGGAATGTTTTCTCCTGACTCTTAACTGAACACGTTTTAAGTTTGCAGGCATGGAGGCGTGTATGGAAAGCGAATACATTAAAACCATACTGTTTGAATGTATGAATGTGGATTAACTCCCCGCTCCCATAACATCCTGGAGCCCCTTGGTGTCACAATTTGATTCTCATATGAAATTAATTTGATGCAATTTGGTATGGAACAGAAAAAAAATCCCCAAATTTATATTTTTAAGACATTTTACTTTGGTGGAACATATTCTTATGCCTCCGCGCCTGTTTTAGGGTTGTCCGTCCATCCTTCCGTCCCATTCTCATGAACGCGATATCTCAGGAACGCCTGGAGGGAATTTCTTCAAATTTGGCACAAACGTCCACTTGGACTCAAGGATGAACTGATTAGATTTTGGTGGTCAAAGGTCAAAGGTCAAGGTCACTGTAACCTCACGTCTGTCCCATTCTCATGAACACGATATCTCAGGAACACCTGGAGGGAATTTCATTACACCTGGCACAAACGTCCACTTGGACTCAAGGATGAACTGATTAGAATCTGGTGGTCAAAGGTCAAGGTCACTGTGACCTCTCAAAAGACATTTTTGGTCATAACTCACAAATTCATATGCTAATTATGACAAAATTTCATACAAATGTCTAATAGGATAAAATGATGAAATGATGACATTTTATATCCAAAAGTTCAAAGGTCAACTTCACTGTGACATCATAATGTTTTGCTTACCACTGTAGCTAAACTAGTAGAAAACGATCTTGGGTCATTCTACAAAAACGGTGGAAGTGCTGTCACTTACTTTTGCAGACACCAAAATCCTTTAAGTTGACCTAATTATCACATTAATTATATATGCTCAATAAATACTGACTGTCCTTGCAATGATAAAACAAAGTTTATTGGCGGAGGCATACAACCGCAAGGGGGTTATTTCTGGTTTTTTACATGTAGGTCTACACAGTCAATTTTTGATAAGGAATACCGAGGTTGAAGCTAATTACAACGATCAGCTTTTCCCCCTATCTCTTCTTATTCATCATGGCAACCAGGCAAAAAAAACCTGCTTTGTTGCAGTGTGATTGTTACAAGTATGATTTTTTGGACTATTTTCAAAATGAGAGCAAGCAAGTGGCATCACTGTGAATACCAATAGTCAATATTGGTGGTTGAACTTAAAGAAAATATTCTGCCACAGTGAAACATATTTTTCATCCAAGACACCTTGGATGATATTGAGCTGTCTATTGGTCTGAGACGTGTGATCTGTGACCAGTGGTAGGTCCACTAAAAGTCTAAAAAACAGCATGTCTATTTCTGTAGCTTGACAAGATAAAGCTGTGCTGGCCTCACCCTGATCACACATAATTATGGACGACCAGTGTGCCTGGAATACTGTATTTTAGATAGGAATGGACCTATGTTTGTAAAGTGATTATGTGATTACATGTGGGATGCAGATAAGTGGGGGAATGTGTTTTATTTTGTGGAAATGCTTTGCTTGTCTAAAAAACTGTTTATATGTTATCTGTTTACATATATATATGTTTATATTTGCCTGGTAGAAAAGGATATTGTCTGGGAGATGAAAAATAGTTAACATTATCTTATGTGGG